>NW_025932758.1:0-573 GCF_000764305.2 Hyalella azteca
ATTACACAAGATGCAACCAACAATTATTTTGGACATTGAATTCATATTAGGTATCAAGTCATACAAAGATAAAGTATCGAGTCACCATATTCGATAGTGCATAATTACGCAATTTAGATAGGTAGTAATTATAATAATTTTTGATATGCACAATTTAGCAGCTATTCATACACAAATAAAATGTCTAGTTGCCGTATATTCGATCGTGAATGATTGATTACTCAAGTGAGTTCCGATCATTATTTTATATGTTGCATTCAAATTTGGTATAAACACAGGGAAAATAAAATATCGAGACACCATATTTGATCGTGCTTAATTACAAAATTATGAGTTACAGTAATTATTTTGAATATTGCTCGTCTATTCACATTTAGTATCTAGATAGATATTATATACCTAGATATATATTTTTAACGTGCCCCGAACGTGCATAATTATTAAATTAACAGTTACAGTAACCTATTGGTAATTATTATGAATATTACTCGTCTATTCACATTTAGTATCTAGATAGATATTATATATCTAGATATATATTTTAACGTGCCCCGAACGTGAATAATGATAAAA
>NW_025932759.1:0-1415 GCF_000764305.2 Hyalella azteca
TGTATAACGATCGTTCAGTGAGCAACGATTGGTCATGTATAACGATCGTTCAGTAAACAACAATCATTCAGGTATAACGATAGTTCAGTAAGCAAAGATCGTTCAGGTATAACGATCGTTCAGCGAACAACGATTGGTCATGTATAACGATAGTTCAGTGAGCAACGATTGGTCATGTATAACGATCGTTCAGTGAGCAACGATTGGTCATGTCTAACGATAGTTCAGTGAGCAAAGATTGGCCATTTATAACGATCGTTCAGCGAGCAACGGCTGGTCATGTATAACGATAGTTCAGTGAGCAACGATTGGTCATGTTTAACGATCGTTCAGTGAGCAACGATTGGTCATGTTTAACGATATATCGTTCAGTGAGCAACGATTGGTCATGTTTCACGATAGTTCGGTGAGCAACGATTGGTCATGTAAAATTATAGTTCAGTGAGCAACGATCGTTCAGGTATAACGATAGTTCAGTGAGTAACGATTGGTCATGTATAATGATAGTTCAGTGAGCAACGATTGGTCATGTATAACGATCGTTCAGTGAGCAACGACTGGTCGTATATAACGATCGTTCAATGAGCAACGATAGTTCATGTTTCGAAAATAACGATCGGTTATGTAATACAAACGCCTCAGAAAAAAAAAGTTATAGACGCCGTCATTAGATTGCGTTTAGTCACTTTGCATAATGGAATCAGTTTCAGCAATGAATATCCATATTCTGAACAGAACTTATCAATGCTCATAATGTATTATACAATAATGGTCATAAATTAATGAATTTCGGGGAAAATTAGTCCAAATAATGGGTAGCCTAGTGTAATCAAACCAAATGTTACTCTTCGATCTTTTGTTCAGAATAATGCCGGTACTGAAAATCGAGTAAAATAAAAATCAATAGCAAAAAAATTTCAAATTTATATCCATAGTAATTTTAATATCGTTAATTGTTTATTCGTTATAAATAAAAAGAGCATGGAAAGGTTGAGCCCAACTACATCGTTTGGGGTAATTTAGTTTAAAATAAATGAGCGGAGCGGTAATATGTAACGATTTTTATCGTAATGTTATTGGTACACGCAGTAACGACTATATCGTACACGCTACACGCAGTATTGGTACACGCACTATACATATGCAACGACCATATCGTACACGCAGTATTGGTACACGCTGTAACGACTATATCTTACACGCAGTACTGGTTATACACGCAGTAACGACTATATCGTAAACACGGGATATTGGTACACGCAGTAACGACTATATCGTACACGCAGTATTGGTACACGCACTATACAACGACCATATCGTACACGCAGTATTGGTACACGCTGTAACGACTATATCGTACACGTAGTACTGGTGGTACACGCAGTAACAACTATATCGTATACACGGGATATTGG
>NW_025932760.1:0-23820 GCF_000764305.2 Hyalella azteca
TAGATGTGCTGATGTCTGATTTAACTGGAGCAGAATTTATTATTTTTTTTGATTTGCTCGCTGTTTTTTATATATTGTGTGACAACCTATTGTCATATTAACAGGTATCGATTGATTAACAGAATATAGTCAAGATTTTGGTGCATTTCAGAGCCGTCAAATAATCAATGGTGAATAATCAATGGTGAGTAATCAATGTTTGACCAGGGTGTAATTTGTCTAAATGCGATAATATTAACAGCAGGTCAGTTTCTTGCTCAATGCGATCTAAGGGCAGTATAGCACTTGAGATTACTAGTATTACTAAATTATTATGAGAAACTGATTTTACTTTTAGGACATATGATTTTGAATTAGCCTAAGCTGCAAGTTATGACGATGTTTACTACCTTTTGTGCATTAGATTTTGCCTTAGTCTGCTGATATTAGCATTGAGAATATTTCGGCTTACTTTTATTGTTGTCAAGACTTATCTTACGTGTCTTCTTGTATAGGTTTTCGAGCGACGAGAACTATTGAAATAAATAATTCTGGAGCTAAGCTGTGTAATGCTCACTCTTCTTGGATTCGAGTTGTGGTAAAATTTATAATTTTTTTTTCAAGTGATTTTTATTAGGAATAGTTAACCATGTCCCTTTGAATAATAAATTGAATAATAAAAATAAATAAATTAAACATTCAATTGTGAGTAATTATGTTTGGCTGGCATAATCGGACAAATAAATAGATAATAGATTCAGCTGACATTTATTAAAATTGATACGAATGTTCAACTGGTATTGATTGGGCCGGATGTAGAATTAAGGAACCCGAACTCAAATTCTTATATACTGTAGTATATAGATCCAGGATGAATTAGGAGTTGACAATTTTAGTAGATTGACGGTATCTATGAAGTGGTTGCGGTATTAAAAATTCCATGTTGCCCCGATGAGTCCCCGATACTGGAAGGAAAATATTTCTACTCAATAAAAATGATCAATCGAATAATAAGTATCTGACAACCTACTCTAACTTATGAATCAAATAATGACATAAATGAATAAATACAGACTTAAGATTTTGGTGCATCTCAGTGTTTAATGCAGTTAGGAGGCATAATATAAAAAATAGAGGAAACAGGTGAAGTAAGGTACTCTAGGCGGAAAATAGAAAAGGACAGTTGGAGGCTTGACGTTGGAAATTCGAGATAAAGATATTAAAACGTAGGTCACAGCTAAGGAAACAAGTTCCTCGACCTATAGAAGAGACCTCGTTCACTTGGTACGAAATTTGGTATATTAATAATTGATCGTTGAATTTCCTAGAGCACCGTAGAAAAACTTGAATGCAGAGCGTAGATAAGTAATATGAAAAAAGCAACATTCACACCAACAAAATGATAAGGAAAAGCTGCCAGGAAGACGTTTAGAACTTCTGAATCTCCCGATGCTTCTCCGGCTGAGGTCGCTGTATACTTAAAGGTTGAAATAAATAACTGAGAATTTATGCAGATTTGAGATAACGAACGGTACGAGATCGGATGGCTTTACTTACACTATGGGAGCTGATAAAGGAATGCTGATCCTAGCCGATACTTGCTACCTACTTAAACTACGAAAAAACTAAATACAACAAAACTCTGAATACAACACAAACAAAACAACAACAAATTTTACGAAGAACTGCAAATAATATCAATGGTGGGAAAAATTTCCCACATAATCATGTACAAACTTCGTTACCACCACCAGCACGGCTAACCAACTTATAGACTCGGTTTAATAACTGATTTAATTTGTATTTGGACTATTTGTAATTAAATTCTGAATGTGCAGGATTTTAAAATTGCGTTATATGTGGGATGTAATAGTCAACTTCACTGAATAGTAATAAAATAACTCTATCAAACTATAAATTTGATACTCAAGTGTGCTGAAATCACGAAGCACAGATTCAAACTAATAACACAAAATATTATCATATTTAAGATGATGATTCCAGCAGCGCAGAATGGAGTTAGAGTTTAACAATGTCGAAGCATTTATGTCGTGTATAAATAATAATGTCACTCGTTTGCTTGAATCGCAAATTCACCAAAAACTTAAAAGCAAAGAAAACTCCACAAAAATTCATAGTATCTTTAAAGAAAACGTTTCGGAGTCCAGCTCCATCGTCAGTTCGTAAATTCTAGAACACAGATGTTGTTTATTGCTCTTTTCCATATTTCGGCCCTTCATCCGAAACTATGTCAAGGGAGCTAAAACTTTTGTTTTCGAAGTATTTCACAAATGTTAATCTTCGTGTTATATTGGTCAACCATTTTAAAATCGGTTCTTTTTTCAGGTACAAAGATACTCTCCCTGTGCATATGCGAGCGTCCCTAGTTTATAACGATGTGCATCTGCGTACGTCGGGATGACGTCTCGCAACCTTTATTCTAGGGTCGCAGAACAGAGGGGCAGGAGTTGTAGAACTGGTAACTTACCGTCGCGCCCACCTCATTCGGCTGTGCGGGCTCACGCCGAGCAGTGTGATGTTCCAGTTTCTGACAGTGACTTCAAAATGTTAGCTTCCAGTTCCGGTGTTTCTGAGTTGCGCATTTTAGAATCTTTGTATATTTTTAAACAGAGGCCTAGTGTGAATTTAGCTTTTAGCTCCTACCCGCTTGAAATTGTAAATTGGTAGGTTTTTGCAGCTTAGGTTTTTTGATGTAATCTTGACTTGTACTAATTCTGATTTATCTGTGCTCTAGAATTTTCGAACTGATGATGGAGCTGGACTCCGAAACGTTTTCTTTAAAGATACTATGAATTTTTGTGGAGTTTTCTTTGCTTTTAAGTTTTTGATTTATGTCGTGCATTTAGTTATCCAGCTTGCCGTAGAGTAACTTCATATGCTTCATCAGCATTTCATGTATTCCTTCCACGAAGTGACATGAGCGACTCTTCAGAACGGCGTCGGGCAAGGTCGCATTCAATTCACTAATCACAGTGCTGAGCGACTTGGACAAATCCAAATCTCTCCAGTATTCGTGAAGAAGCTGAAAAAAGTAAAAATTTACTTGTAACGAAATGTTTCCAAAAAAAATATCCTGCATATATTAGACTTGAAACTAAATAAGGCATGAACTATTGATTTATATGAGTAAATTCGATCTCATTCGATCAATGACGGAAACAATATGAATTCAGTTGTTTCCGAGTAAGTTTCAAAACCTGTTACATGGAAAATACAAACGTTCGAAGATTGTTTTCTGCACTAAGTTTAGATTGAAATGAAAAATCTGTCGAGGTCATTTGTGGAAAAATTGAAAATATCAACTAGTAAACTAGTTTGAACAATGAATGGATTGTATGAGATATTCTGTTTCCATAGCATTCCGAAATATATTTGACAAAATGAGAAGCAACATAGGATCAACGGGTTTTAGACACTCGTTTTAGCACATTATACAGCCATTAGTTTATAAAAATTTACACGACTGCAGGGTTTGATGTGTAACAGAGCTACAGACGTGACAAGTGCCAACTTTAATATACAAGTTTTTCCTGCTGCACCTTCGAATTTATTTTGAAACAATTGTCAAATAGTTTTAGCGGATAAGCTCACATTGAAAAGAGTACTTCCGTCACTGAAAAATGCGCCGTTATTTCCATGAACGACATTGACGCCGTTGACTACCATCCCCGGGCAACGATGGGTGATGTTTATGCAGTAACCTCTGCGGAAATTCCATTCGCAGCCCATCTCGTAGAAATGTTCAGGATTCTGCGCAGTTGATTAAGAATATTTTTTTTAAGAGTTTATCAGTAATGATACATTACAATTGAATGAGTACGTCTACCTATAAGATGAAACCAATGAATATTCACTTAAAAATTAACGTAAAATTTTTAACTACAACTAGTTTTCGTTATTTCATTAATATCAAGGTTTGATACATTTTTCTACGTATGAAAAATATAATAATTAAGATTTCTACTATGAACTATATTGATCATATGATAGGATACGAAATCAAACCTTATTACTCATGATATTGGAATTAAGTGAATTTTTGGGATAACACCTGCAGTGTCAAATAATTTAATCAATTATACAAAAGAACACAAAAAATTCCCCTGTAAAAATAACCTAAAATTTAGCCCGAACATTTTTAAACAAACACGAAAGTTAAATTTAAATAATAAAATCACCAATATTATTGCGAATAAAATTTACTTCAAAAATGTTCATACCAAATTCATCATAACGTTGAAAACTCTCTGGTCGCTAAGTTCAGGTTGAGCAAATTCCAGGGCCGACTGGAGGGCGGCCTGCCATTTCTCAGCCTGGCTCCTGATGCGCGTAAGATTGAGGAGTAGAAGACCAGCGTTGAAACCCCGCCCCCGAAATGGGCCATCTACGATCGATTAAAGAAAAAACTTAGCAATTTCTGCGATCGATTTAAGGAAAAATTAATACACTCTATGACTAGTTAAGGAAAAATCTTGCCACTTTCTACGATCGGTTAGCCAGAAAACTTAGCACTTTCTACTATTGGTGAAAAAAATAATTTAGCACTTTCTACGAACTGTTAAAGGAATAACTTAGCGCTTATATAGGAACTGAAGAATAATTTATCGCTCTCTACGATCGGTTGAAGAAAAGACTTAACACTTTCTAACGAATTTGTTCATAAATTTAGGATCATTTCTATCATACCTACTTTCACACATGAATTTGCTTAAAGTTGCTATCGCAACTTTAAAGTTGCTTGACATTGCTTTAAAGTGCTAGAGTTGCTTTAAAGACGCATTAAAGTTGCTATCGCAACTTAACGGAGGGAGTAGATTACTGAGATATTTTTTATACTGATATGCTTCAAAATCCATAAATGACCAACCTTGTCCCTACCTTCGTACGTCAGACAATGATTAGCTTTAATGGATTTAAAGTTTTGCGACTATCATGACATTTAATTTTGCAGGAAACCTAGTGATTATAATATTGTATACAAACCTTTTCAAGCTCGGTGAAAGGTTTGTCACTGAAGATTCTCCACAAAGGCGTTACAGCTCCAAGCAACTGATCATCGTTGAAATTTTTAAATACTCTCCACAGATCTTCTATCGGTCGCAGGAACACAATATGCGTATCTAAATAGATTAATGCGTCTTCCTCTGTGGGTACATCTTTTCAAAAATTAGTTTGTTAGAGTCGCACATCAGCCTCATTTCAGCGTGATGCCTCTCATCAGCCTTTCATCAGCTTCTCATCAGCGTGAATGCTGATCAGCCATCAGCATTCACGACTTCCAGTGTCGGTTGAGATGAAACTTTTTTGAACTGAGGGAAGAAGAAGCTACATTTTGTTACTTAATATAGTTAGGTATAAATTCTTAATTACTATTCTCACTTTCTCAAAAACTAATCAAAGACAGTAAACATGTGGTGAAAATGTCGAGTTATGTGACAGACGAGTGTGTAACGTGATGCTGATTTTCTAATGAAATATGCAAGATTTTATTTCAGCTAATATAGGCCAAAATAGTATGCACTAAGGTGAGTCACTTCAATCCTTTCAAAATTATCTCTTAACATAGGATAGAGATCTTAAATAAATAATAATTTTATAAGATCATTTCGATTGAAAACCAGATTTTCACTGATGCACTTTCTAAAATGTCCTCAATCGACGCTTTAACATATAGCTAATGTGGGATAACATTCTAAAGTTGTATGGGGTTTAACCGAGACTGAAAGTGTTAAAGTATCACAAATGTTTTGCGAAAACGATGTTTTAAATTCTAAGTGAATTATAATTATGTTATGTCTAATATGGAATTGCGAAATTTTGTTAGTACCCTTGTTTAAAGTTCCTAAGAGACTTAATCGAATCGAGCCTATCAATACCTATCGAGTCAATAGTCGAGTCAATACATATAGTCTAGGGATATTAAGCAGATTTGAAATGTTAGCTAAAGTGCAAGGATTCAAGAAAAATTGGGAGGGAGAGCCGGAATGAAAATTATTTTTTTTGTTACTTGTTTTTTTTTCGCCACGATAAGGACAAACGAAAATTTTCTTCGAACTTCGAAGGTAAAGTTGAATGGGAATTATAAATGAACGATGAGTTTGAATGGGTGTAACTCTTATTATTATATTATTATTACTCTAGTTTTCTGAATAAACAACGTGAGTCTGAATAAAGAGATTTAAAACTATAGGATTAGGACCATAGGGATTCTGTAAAAGTTAGATATTTTCTTTTTGCATGATTTTATCTATTACCGGCATCGGTTGACTCAGCTGTTAGTGCATTATTAATTGATAATTCTTAATTGATTCATTTGAAATATGAAAAGTGAGTAATTCACTTCGTATCCACTAAGTGACTATTTTTCACACCTTTAGAGCGATTTTATTGCGTTGTTGTGGAGGCCAAAACTCCACCAAGGAAGTAATTCTTCTGATCACTTCATCAGAATTCGCTGGTACATGGAGTCTGGAAAATAATTTTGAAATTTAGAAACAGATGTCATGAGTGTCACATTAACTTACAATTANAACAATAGCATGCAGTCATCGTCAAGACTTTGTCAGTCAACCAGAGCTCCATGCACTGCCTGGGTCGAACCAGATTTCCTTGCGCCCAGACAAGTCATGCGAGAAATGGTCTTGAAATTCTAGTTTCTTTTTAGAACTAAAATATTTTCTAAGCAGTATTACCTGTCTTAAGTTTTAGTATGTTAAAAACGCAGATTAATTAGTAAAGTTGTCTTTGGGAATGCAGATTTGAAAGTATTTAAACAATTTTCTAGTTAAATTTGTATAAGATTTGATTATTGCTCTCCTTCACAGGAATTTATTGATTTTATGTAACGACCAATCAAAATATTTAAATGATTCATATGAATATTCTGACGATTCAAAAATAACACGAAAACAAATTTTCGCAGTAATTTCATTTTAATCCACTTATTATATAACTAAATAACTAGAACGTTAATGTACTCGAAATAGACAGATAATTTAGAAACTGGAATTGAAATTAAAAGGTACTCCTGCTTATCTAAATAAATGATAAAGAAAAAATAAAGAAAATGCGGTATATTTGGGCAGGGTATTCACCAGCTCGAGAGAACGATGGTGGTTCATCGGTCTGAGTAACTGTGAGGCAACGCGGGAGAGTATTAAATTCTGTAGCAATATGCAATATTAATCTATCATATATTCAATAAATATATGAATAAATTTTAAATGATATTACTATGTTTTGTGGAATTGCTGTTTTGTGACACAAACTTGGTAATTCCAAAAATTTATATTAATATATAAACAATTTCTAAATTACAATATTGCCTTCTTAGTTCCTTAGTATTTGTTTGGGACGTAGCAGTCCCAGGCCACGCTGAATCGCCACCTCTGATTATCGTTCATTCGCCCTCATTTGGGTCAGCTGAAGCACGATGCTGTTGCTTGCTTCTCACCGTCCGTAGTGGTGCAGAGGCGATCGATCAGTGATTGTGCCCAGGAAAGCGTCCAGCCGTCTCCTGAAGGTCTCCAGAGTGAACTCCCCCTCTCTGAGATCCTTTTGTAGGGCGCCAAACAGCCTCGGCTCTGCCACGGAAAGGGATCCTTCCCGCAGGGATTGAAATCTGACCCCAGATCTGTTACGTAGTGGGGGGATGCCTTCTCCCACTCCCCCCACTCTTCTTCGTAGAGTGGGGGATTCTTGCCTCCTTCGTAGTCTCCCACTTCTTCCGTCATGGTATGTCTCAATCTTAAAGGTCTCATTTTCGAAGTTTGGCACCATTCCGGCTATCATTATCCATGTGTACAGAATGACATACCTCCCCGTCTCCTCTGCAGTGAGTACAGACCCAGTCGCTGCAACTTCCCCCAGTAGTTCAACTCCTCCATCCCTCTGCTACTGGAAGTGAAGGTTCGTTGGACCCCTTCCAGTTGCCGTAGCAGATGTTAAGAAGGTAATCTGGAAAACTAAATAAGTATTCAGGAAATGAAAATAAGTTGTAGCAAAGTAGTTGGTGGTAGTAAGGATGAGTGATCACCATTCCTCGTTTCGCCCTGGCTGTATTTTAATCACCCTAAGTACAATGACCCGTATAAAAGATTCTGAGGTAATAAATATTAACATTCCTTCGAAAATACAGGGTTGTAGCGCAAAAAAAGTTCATGGATGTGGTAAGAGTTCACGAGCTGTACCACCATTTGCTTGAGCAAAAACATCATCTATTTGCCACCAGTAACGCCGGTATGTATTCATGTCACCGAGTATCAAAGTGACTAAATAACATTAATTTTGCACATTTGGGTGCAATATTCTACTCTGCATTGACTGCTGTAATACCAAGTTTACCTATTTTATGTTTCCGTACATAATTTAAAAATTAAAAGGCTGGAATAATCATTGAAAAAGAGTTGAATAATTTGTATAAACCTCAGAACGCAATCTCATTAATGATTGGACTTGAAGCGAACCACGTTGTGCAAAAACGCCTTATATGAACTAACGTACCACTCCGGTTTGTACGTCTCGGACAAAATTTACGGCCGGACTCGCGCCCTTGATGCTCACGTCTTCCCTCATAGCTATATTCACCTCCCGCCTATATTGAATTAAGAAAAAACAATGAAGAAGAAATTACTTTTTCTAGTATGAAGAGCAGTGTGCACGTTCAATGTGTTAACCGATTGAACACTTCAAAGAAAGTCTAGGTATTAAAGCAATAAAATAACAAATCCTCTGATTTATTAGTATTTTTCTGTTTTTGTCCTAAATATTTTAACCTGATGATGTAGCATTTATCCATAAAGCTATTTTATATATGTGCACGTACGTCACTCCGCAAGCTAGCTATTTACATACAATGGGATCAATACTATACAACATCCTAAACGTGACTGTTTCATTGAATCAATTGAGTAGTACAATTTCATCTCAGTTTGGTCATCATTTCTATCTGATTTCTATTTAACAAATCTTCACATAATGAGGAGAGAGTGAACCAGTCAATAATAGACGAACATGTTGCGTTTATAAAATATATCAACTCGAAATGTTACGAAAAAAGAAAACTTCTCGTCACCTTGGAAGCAGCACCGAACCTTCGATTCAAATTGGACTCTTCTTGTATAGTTTAAGAGGACGCTCCAGCTGTTTCGCGCCCATAATGCTATTATAATAATGTGCTATTCTTTTATAATTATACAATTATACTTAAAATTATTGTGTTAATTCAGAGTATGAATGGGGAACATTTTTATGAGATCAACTAGCCTGTGCTGTATTAAATTAGGAAACTTGTGGGTGACTGCGAACGCTATTTGCAAACGTGAATCCAAAGCTCGTTATGGGCCAGTCAATATTCAAGTGTGAAAATTAGAGTGCCTGATTGCTCTATTGTAACGATTGCAATGAATATTTAATTGATTCGTCATTGATTATGTATACATTACCTGCCAATCTGCTTTATTCATCTCATATTCATTATGCTTGCCTAACATGTTTTCCCTTAGTGGAGTTTGGAGTCTACTTGACCAGGTCATTTAAGTGGTTATAAGCCAGTGAAGTAAATGATGTTTAGTAGCTTACAATTCAACAGGTTTTATTAGAAAGATCCAGTCTGAATAGCCACAACGATGGAATTGAATTAAAGTAATTCACTAAGTTTATCTGGATGTGCTGATGTCAGGAATTACCTGGGGTAGAATTTATTATTTCTTATGATTTTCTCGCTATTTTTATATAATGTCTGAAAACATATTGTTATATTTGCAGGTATCGCTTGATTAACAGAAAATAATTCAGTTTTAGTGCATTTCAGAGCCGTCAAATTAAAGTGAGTAATCAATGTGTGAACAAGGTGTAATTTATGTCTAAATGCGATGATGATAACAGCAGGTCAGTTTCTTGCTCAATCCGATCTGAGGCCAGCATAACACTCGAGATTACTAGCATTAATAAAATATTTTGAGGAACTGATTTTGCTTCAAGGACATATGATTTTGGTTTAGCCCTAGCTGCTAGTTATGACGATGTTTACCACCTTTTGTGCCTTAGATTTTGCCTTATTCTGCTGATATTAGATAAATGATAGTTGGAAATTTTATTTCGGATTACCATACATAGTATACCCACATATAAATATATTATCATGTGACTTTAATATATTAATCATATTTGGTATAATAATAAATTATATTTACATATTTAAATCAAAGGCCATCACCTCTGAAAACTCACAATAAAAACCATTCAAAAAAGGAATATATGTTTGTTGAGTCTGGTTTTATGCAGCAAGTATATTCAAATCTTTATTGGACAAAAAATCGTTGATTGATCACCCAAGTACAATATGGTTCTCTGAATACCAATGGAATATGTGACGATCGATGGACCTACAGGGGCGGTCGTTTGATGATGATTAAACCTCATATTAAACATCGTTTACTTTAATCCTATATTTTAGATGTTGTCTCCGATGTTCTGCATTACACTCATTAGTTATAGATTAGATATTTGTGTAATTATTATACCCAGAACGTGGCTATTTCTCCACTGTGTTACGATCAATTTAAAATACCAATGCATCCAGCACTGAAGATTTTGTCTTAAAGAACTGGTGCCTTTCTTCTGGTGAGTTAATGAAGAAGAAATGATTCTTTACTTCATGGATTTTGTAAATTTGCAAACGTCAGAATAAACTTCGTTTCAACCACCTAAATTACTTCATCCTGCTTCACGAATTATAATTATTAGTAATGTCTTACCACTCGTCGCTAATTGAGGTAATCCAATCTTTTGAGAAGCTGTTAACCGAGCCAAATCACTCCAAATATACAATCATATTAAAATTTCTCAGGATCACTTTGTATGATGCCATCACATTTGTACTTTAATGTAACATGTGTGTTTTTTGTACTTACTTTTTATTTTACTTTCGTATATTGTAACCACACTTGCGTATCATTGTTATCGTTAATTTGCAGTTCATAACGCGTCCGAATGCTGCTTTTCCCATACCACGTCCGCACGACGCAAATCATGGCGATGGAGAAGACAGAGAACGGCTAACTCGGCAACAACTCCCTGGACAAGTTCTCTACCCACGTGTACGCACCGGACGTTCCTGAAGGGCCCAAGAATTACACTTCTCCTGACCTCTTTTTCGTCTCTGGCTCCGTTCACATGGTGACTAAAGAAGTTTAAATTTTGGCGTCAATGAATACTCGCACATACATGTTAGGATGACAACTTTTAGGTTATTCAGTCCACAAACAAATCGAAACATCTTTTCCTTTTTTATGAGTGGCATTACCGGAGATTTGAATACACTGTCTAACTTTACTGAAAAACAGTAAGAAAATATTTTCTTCAATGTCAAGTGATGACCCACGTTTCTCTTTCACAGCGGCCTGTTATGAATATGTCAACCTTAGGCAGAATCGACGAGAAATAAAATCACTGGAAGGAAACTCCTCCGCTCCCTATAACTTCGGAACGAAACTACTCCGCTGACAACAGTTCCTTGTCGAACAGCAGCAGAGCTTTGGTCTCCTCTGACCTCAAGTACTTTCCGTCAAGTTTCAGGTCTAGACTCGTCGTAGTTCTGTTCCTACANCCAAAGCGTGACGTACCAGATCTGCAGCCATTTGCCCCCAGCATGCAGTTTCGTGCAGTGCTGCCACAAAAAATATGGAAATGAATTTAAAATCATAAATATCATTAATGGTAACAGTATTTGTATATAGATCTATTATATTTATAAAATTTATCATCTATTTAATTTCTCCATATATATTAAATATATCTATTAACTTATCAATTCATCAATTTTGTACTAATAATATGGTTTTTAGGTCAATTATCATTTGGTAATATGAAGGGCACAGCCCATTTATCAATTAACAAAGATATAGCATGCCAGCATGCAATATATATTAAATTTCTTCTATCCATTTAAATTAAATATCCATTATGGTATAATTATTAAAATTAAATATCTATTATATAATTATTTATATTAAATATGGGCAACACCTTTATTTTAGTTAGATTAGAGGGCAGATCAGAGGGCAGAGGTAGCTATGTCAGTCTCTGAAACTGTCTGGCACACACCCGCACGACTAAGTGGTACCGAGGACTTACGTCTCATAAAAGACTGAAGCTGGTGCAGTCGGCTGAAGCAGGTAAGTGGTCCAACTGGGGCTCAGGAGAACATGCGGACGTGTTGAACTTAGCACCTCATGACTCCCATCACGGGCGACGACGAAGCAGTACCGTAACTCCGGTCATAGCGTCCTGGGATACTGATAACAAATCGACGGCCGCAGAAGGAACTGGTCACAGGATGAGGTGCTAGAGAAGACTGCGGATAGTTAGTCGATTGGCTTGAAGTTGGGTTCCATTCAAAGGGAATCCAGAAACCGCAAGCCTCTAATACCTCAAAATCGCCAAGGTGATGCCAGGCAATTATGTAGTTTAAATGTAACGTAATACTGAAATGCATTATAGAACGAAAATTATAGTTTTAAGTCTAGTTTTAGCTTAGGTTATTAATCGAACTCTATGCAAGCTTAAAGTTAACATTTAACGACAAACTTAAAACTATACTATTTTCGACAAAGTATTCCAGTCCATTTTCATGAATACAATAAAAAAATTTTAAATTATACACGCCGGACTTTTTATTCGTGTCCGGTTTTATTTGAGAGAAATACTATTATTAAGACCATGAAATAAAATACTATTAGCTTCTATATGAATTTATTCAGTATTATGTCAAAAAATTCATTTGATGTAAGTTTGAGAAGAAGAGAATCTCGTGGATTTATGATGAACAATTTAATTGTGATACGACGGTTTGAATACGATAAAAGTTTCAATTATTATTTGTTGACAGTAAATTATTTATTTTTCACACAGATATCTTGCGAACAAACCTCTGAGCGCAATCACCATCGAGATGGCCATCTTCTTCTTGAGGCTCATGAGCGCTTGTGAGTTAGTCCATTAATGAAAAACTTCAAAATTCAAATTACATTTTCGACTCATACTTACGTTAAAAGATTGAAATATTTATTTATTAATTTATTTATAGGATATTTTGGTTTCAGGAACTATTTAAGACCGTAATGTTATTTAAAAATATAAAATTCCTCGATTTTGAACAATTGCTTCTATTTTGAACACTTGTTTTTCAAATCCTTCTCAATTATTTTATTATCAGTGTACATTACAATAAACTGCCGAATTTCCTGCCTTTCACATAATTAGCGCTCAATACTGCAGTTGTATCGTAGTTCGCGCCAACTTTTCTCTCTACACATAAAAATTGCTAGTCACATTTGAATCTAGGAGCACGCATTTCTTTATCAAAATGCAATTTATATGTTATGAATCCAATACTCGTATGACCAAAAATCCCTCGCATAAAGTAAAACTAAATTTTATGGTACAAAACGAAACTTTTTGAAACCCCTCTTCGACTCGTACTGCAGGTCCTCGCATCTGTTGATAGGACCTCGCTGAGTCAGTCTATCTCGGCGACCGTAATTCCCGAGAAATTATTGAGATTTTTTCAAATAGTGATGCATTTTTCGCCCTCGTGTGGGTCTTCCTGATCCAGTTTTACTTTGCAAATTTACATATCGTTGCTACGTACAGAAATTGTTCCACTATTCAGACATTATGACCCATTAATTGTTATGAGTGTAGTTCACATATCAGCTGCCCCTAATTTAACTACAGCTGAGGCGCGACTATGGCTTATTGCTGGGCAGCTGTGGCTTAGAATATCTGCGTAATATAACCCGAAGTTTTAATTACCAAGAGCCCACTTGAATTATATTTGCGTTTCGTGTCACCACAAGTACCTACACGTTTTACGTAACGTAAGATTCTCAGACTTCTTCTATAACGTGTCTCAGTCCCGCTCTTATTTACGACCTATTTTTTTACGCGTTTCATATTTTTCCTTTTATTTGAGAAGAAAAAGGAAAGAAAATAGATATTACTGATCATTCAATATAATTGGAAACTGTTTAAGTGAACGGTGATAGAGCCTTTAAATAAGCGATTTATATGGTGTTAGAAAGTAATTCAATTTCTGGGTGTAGATTCCCGAGACTTTTTTGATATCTGTTTTAAATGCTTGTTATATAGGCTGCGCTTTTCCACTTAATTGAAGATATACTAATAAATTATACTTGAAGATGAAGCGTTATATACGTAAAAATATCGTATTTACGACCAAGAATGTGCAATCACAGGACATGAATGCATTTTCTGAATGCAGTTATGGCTTAATCATGTTATATGCATGAGTTAATTATGAGCGGTTTGAGTCATTAGTATTTAGTTATTAAATTTAACATTCTATATTTATAGGTCTACTAAATTATACTAGGTTAACAATTAAAACATGATAATGATTTTGGGACAAATTTAATTTTGAATGTTATTTTGATTTAAATCTGCTTTGTACTCTACTTCAGTTGCCAGTTCGATATTTAGATAACAATTCTTATTTGATTCAAGAAACACAAATGTTATCATTTGTCTAAAACGATGCAACCTATGTGCATGTGACGTGACCACATGCAGCGGTGTGGCCGACTTTTGCCGGTCGCGCCTTAGTCTTCACTTGTTTTGTTGAAGTCGGCCTAGCCGGTCACGGTTCCGGTCGCTTCCTTAGATTTAGTTTAAGTGAATATATTTGAAATTTAAGTGGAATATTAGTAAGATTTGAACTTGAGTTAAATTGCATATAAATGGTTCGTTGATGGGAGCAACACGATGCGATTTGGTCATGGGTCTGGTCGTGACAGTTCATGTGGTCTCCTTTCATTTACAGCCAAACAGATAGCAACCTGTTCACGTATGTTAGATATTTCATGAATATACAGTACCTTTTTAAGTTTAACCATACGCCTTCGAGCATTGGACTTGGCAGCACTTTGTCCGACGTGTGCCGTCATGTCATCCGACGAGTGCCGTCTTGTCCTCCGACGTGTGCCGTCTTGTCCTCCGACGTGTGCCGTCTTGTCCTCCGACGTGTGCCGTCTTGTCCTCCGACGTGTGCCGTCTTGTCCTCCGACGTGTGCCGTCTTGTCCTCCGACGTGTGCCGTCTTGTCCTCCGACGTGTGCCGTCTTGTCCTCCGACGTGTGCCGTCTTGTCCTCCGACGTGTGCCGTCTTGTCCTCCGACGTGNGATGAGGCAAAGAGTGAAAGAGTTCATGAAACTAGCAAACGACAATGAGCAAAGAAGTAAGAAGAAAGAGAAGTTCTATTATGACCGAACCTGTCGCAAGCGAACTTTTAAGGTTGGTGATGAAGTGTTGCTACTGCTACCAATGTCTACCAATAAACTCCAAGCTGAGTGGAAAGGGCCGTTTGTTGTGGTGAGAAAGCTCAACAAAGTCGACTACGTCATTCGAGTTGGATCGAATGAGCGTACTTACCACATAAATATGCTCAAGCCATTCCGAACTCGTGAAGTGCCGAGCCAAGTGGGAAAAGTGGAGGTCAGTCAATTAGCTGAAACTACTGTTGGCTTGGAACCTAACATATCTAATGAATTGACACTGGAACAGAAAGCACAGATTCAAATTCTTCTAGACGAAGGGAAAACTGTGTTTAGTTCAATTCCTGGACAGATTGTTGGCCTGAAATATCGTATTTCTGTAGATACAGAGAAGCCGATAAGGACACTTCCTTATAAGGTGCCGTTTCATCTCAAAGCTCAAGTTCAGGAAGAGTTGGAGAAATGGCAACGCCAGGGCATCATTAGAAAGTCAACCAGTGAGTGGGCGTCTCCGATGGTGGTGGTGCGCAATGCTGATGGTTCATTGCGACTCATGTTACGTTGACAACTATCCGATGCCAGAGCGAGAGGCCGTCATTGAAAAACTCAGCGAAGCAAAATTTCTTTCTAAATTAGATTTAACGAAAGCGTACTTCCAAATGCCGTTGGAAGAGACGTCTAAGCAGTTTACATCATTTGTTACGGAGTTCGGACAATTTGAATTTAATTGTGTACCTTTTGGAATTAGATTTGCTAGTGGTCTGTGTAACCGTGTATTGAAAGAAATATTAGGAGACTGTTCTAAATTTGTAACTAGTTTCGTAGATGACTTAGTAATTTTCAGTAGCGATTTTGAATCTCATTTAGTTCATGTCCAGAGTGTTTTGCGAAAGCTAAAGGCGGCAGGAATAACGTTAAATATTGCAAAATGTGTTTTTGGACAGACGAAGGTGAAATTTTTGGGTTTCGTCGTGGGCAATGGTGAAATAAAGCCAGATCCGGCTAAGGTAGAAGCTGTCCGGAAATTTCCGATGCCAGATAGGAAAAAGGAATTAAGATCATTTTTGGGCCTTTTGAATTTCTATAGGCGCTTTTTACCGCATCTATCACACCATATTGCTAGCCTGACGAAAATGTTGTGCAAGTCAGAGCTCGATGTATTGCAGTGGACCATCGAATCAACTCTGTGCTTTAGAGAAGCCGTTGAATTGTTGACCGCGGACGTGGCATTAGCGATACCTAGGCCTGATTTGACGTTCATTCTTCAGACTGATGCAAGCAAGCTAGGTATTGCAGGAGTTTTGGGACAGGAAATTGATGGGAAATTTAGGCCAATAGCATTCATGAGCCGCAAACTCAATAAGGCTGAACAGAATTACTCTGTCATAGAGCAGGAATGTTTAGCTATCAAATGGTGTGTCAAACGTGCCATATTGTTTCTAAATTGTGGACTCGATGCGGATGAGCAACTTATTGATAAGTAAAAATCATCAACTAATTAAAAAAATATCTATCTAGTACCTTTCAGTCATTAAAGGCTATAACATATCAAATTAAGAGAAGCGTCCATGTTTAAACAAGTGGACCTATACGTATGGCAAACGGCTTTTGGAGTAAAGCACAGTAGAAAAAAAGTGTAAATGAATGTTAAATGAAGTGCAAAGTTTGTATACTCTATACCTATTTTTCGTGTTTTCTCATTCACTTTTCACAGTTTTCCTGTCTGTCAGAGAGTCGAATTTGCTGAAAATGTTCAGTCCATTTACGAAAACCAATTTTCCTCTCATAATTAATAAAATTTAGACTGAACAATAATATGTACAAAACAATTCATTATTGCACAGTTATAAAAAATTCATCACGACAATATAAAGACTTGAGTGAACGTGTACATGGGGCTAGTCACAAGATTCGGGGTGTGTCCATAGGGCTTTTTACGAGATTTTTAGTCAAATAACTTAAACTTAAGTCTTTAATTAATCAAAGTTAACAACTTCAGAATGCACTTATAAAGTAACTGCAAATCAAATGAATTGGTTTTGCACGCAGAACTGTTCAAAACTTTCAGAAATCTGAGAATATCTTCAAGTCAACTTTAAGTAAATGGGCATTTTGTTGTTTGTTGTGCATGAAAAATGCAAGTAAAAGTGTTTTATGTATAATCATAACATTTTACGTAATGAAAATCATTACGGTGCGTGCTCTTAACAATTTGATCGATATTGAATCAAATTGGCAATGAAATAATCTATCACATGAGAACCCGGCCGTATACGTGATTTTTCAGCAATACGGAGGACCGAAAGTTTCATGCTTATTCGGTCGCTAATATCTGTAGGAAAAATTCTGGATTTTTGAGTTTATTATGAAATGGGTTCGATTTAAATTAAGATGACTTGATGTTTTTAGAAGCTGTAAGCAAAAATTTTTTATTTTTTTAAAGATGAGACATTTTTAAATATCAAGTAATCAGAAATTGGAATCCAATTGGAATATGCGATGACTGAAAACTATGCGGTTGCCTCGAGGATCTAGGAGATTGGGACCGTTTAGTTGGTTGACTGCTGACTAGCAGGACTTTATTGTTCAACAGTGGTGAAAGTTCGTCAGCCAGAGTACCTAACTGTTGTAGGGTTAGTTCACGCTGAGCAGCAAGTACAGGAGAGATAGCTGGGGGAAGAGCTTGTATGAACTGATGACGTACCAGGTCGTCACTAACGCCGACCTTCGCAGCAATGGAATTTAGCTCCTGTAAATAATACGATGGACGACCGGACATAGTGGTCTTATTAATCAGTTTGCTCTCTGGTCATGGCTCTCTGGTCATCCGTGTGGGAGAACCAGGAAGGATGATGGGCGATAAAATCGCCAACTATCTCCATACCGGGTTAAAATCGCCAACTAGTCGCCCGGTATGGAGACTATGTCAGAAATTTCCGGGGAATATCCCGGGGGGCAGGAGGAGGCCGGTGGGATATAAACATTGATGATGCAGAAGGGGAACCATTAAGAGGAGTGGAGATAGCTATAGCCTCCATGGTGGTGTCGCTGCGTAGGAGGGGAGAGATGTCTTGCCCGGTGTACGGGACAGCTTGGCGAATCAGGATGAGGAGACCGCCACCGTGACCACCGGGGCGGTCCCTGCGCTCCAGCGCGTATCCGGCAAAAGAGGGGGGGCGGGATGCAGCTGATAGCTTGGTCTCTTGGAGACAAGCNTTCACAATGCGCTTGATGAAGAAAACTCGTGCCATATTGTTTCTGAATTGCGGACTCGATGCGGATGAGCAACTTATTAATAAGTAAAAATTCTCAACTAATTAAAAAAAATATCTATCTAGTACCTTTCAGTCATCAAAGGCTATAGCATTTCAAATTTCATGATAATTCCCTGATTAAACAAGTGGACCTATACGTATGGCAAACGGCTTGGGGAATAAAGCACTGTAGAAAAAAGTGTTATATGAAGTGCAAAGTTTGTATACTCTATACTTATTTTTCGTGTTTTCTCATTCATATTTCACAGTTTTCCTGTCTGCCAAAGAGTCGAATTTGCCATAAATGTTTAGTCCTTTTGCGAAAATTCATTTTCCTCTCATAATTAATAAAATTTACACTGAGCAATAATATGTACAAAACAATTCATTAGTGCATAGTTATAAAAAATTCATCACGATAATATAAAGATTTGAATGAACGTGTACATGGGGCTGCTAATGTACCCATGGGGGTGCTGTTAGAGGCTGTACCCATAGGGCTGTTTGCGAGATTTTAAGTCAAATAACTTAAACTTCAAATGAATATTCACAAACGGAGATTCCCTTACAACAGCAACAGCATATGAAGTTATGAACAATTAACCTCTCACAAAAAACAACACTGCGAGGTCCGTGACTACTGTTAGTGTGAATTCAGACTGCACAGTGAACCTCTAAAGTTTCATTATATATAGCAATGAAAATTTTCACGATTCACAGGTGTTCATTGCTCTGATAAGAGTGCCATTCTAGTCATTCTATATAGCCCAATCTCTGGTCTTCAACCTGATTAATAATCACTTTAAAATTTTCAAGAGTTCATAATTGAATTTGGTTTCGCGTTACCAACGTTACACGTAAAATTTTGATGGAAATATAGGTAATTTCTAATGATTTTGAAAGGATTAGATGCTGAATATTGGATATTTATTGTAAGCGAGAAAATGAAGGGTCTAGTCAAGAAATTGTTAGATAATCAAATGACGTAATTCACGCGATTCCAATAACATGTGGCAGATAAAATATGAGCTCATAACGCCACAAGTCTTTAATTAATCAAAATTAACATCTTCAGAATGCACTTATAAAGTAACTGCAAATTAAATGAATTGGTTTTGCACTCAGAACTGTTCAAAACTTTCAGAAATCTGAGAATGACTTAAATTCAACTTTAAGTAAACTGGCATTTTGTTGTATGTTATGCTTGAAAAATGCAAGTAACAGTGTTTTATGTATAATTATAACATTTTACATAATAAAAATCATTACGGTGCGTGATCTTAACAATTTGATCGATATTGAATCAAATGAGCTATGAAATAAGCTATCACATGAGAACCCGTATACGTGATTTTTCAGCAATACGGAGGACCGAAATTTAGTTTCATGCTTATTCGGTCGCTAATATCTGTAGGAAAAATTTGATTTTTGATTTTATTATGAAATGGATTCTATTTAAATTAAGATGACTTGATGTTTTCAGAAGTTATAAGCAGAAATTTTGAAATTTTTCTAAAAGATGAAACATTTTTAAATATCAAATAATCAGAAATCAATCATCTGAAAATAAAATGAAATATATTCACAGAAACGGAATTAAAATTTTCGTTTAAAATTTTTCGTAGTTTCATACATAGATGAAAATATGATTATGTGTAGATTTGCGAATATATTAAAAACTTTCTAGTCCAAAAATTTTTTATAACATCGCACACTTCATTGTTCGTGAGGAATTGTGATTCACCTTTAGTTTTTCTAGCTTCTCATAACGCTCGCCGTCAACATTTGAACTTTTGAGTCTCTGAGTTCCAAACGAATAAATCACCCAAGAATTGAATTATTTCTTATTTGTATCCCCCCATTTTCTCAAGATAACATATATAAGCTGTTTGATAACCGTATTATACTGATCAGTTATTATTACCTTTTAGCAGATAAATGAACTATAAATATATATATATATATATAATCATATAATTCCTTAATGAAGTATAATCACGAGCGCCAATTTGCGACCAAAGAGAAGACAAACAATGTGGCGTGTAAACGAATT
Source organism: Hyalella azteca (assembly GCF_000764305.2). Classification (NCBI taxonomy): domain Eukaryota; kingdom Metazoa; phylum Arthropoda; class Malacostraca; order Amphipoda; family Hyalellidae; genus Hyalella; species Hyalella azteca. The sequence continues at coordinate 20,601 of NW_025932760.1, forward strand.
ATATTGTGCGTGAGACGATTAAAAATTCAATTGGGATAAAATTGATATCAACAGGTAAACAGATTCACTTAGGTGCTGTTAGTATGCCACTGTTATATACGTAGTTGAAATCTCTAACGAAATAGTCGAATGCGAGTTACTGTTCAATCAAGTCCACGAATTTTCATAATTCGTGTGATCTTCACTGATCAAACACCAGCTGCGCCACATGCACCCAGGGAAATCAACGGGTATTATTGTCCAAACAATGACACAATTTCTTAGACACAGCACGAGCTGCAGGAGAGCGAACGCCAGTATATGCCAAGCCAAATTGGGTACCTCGCAAGGTGTAAAAAGTGATTCGAAATTTGGACAAAGTTAAACTAATTTTTATGAGTGGCTATATTGATACATTTTATCATTTGCTCATATAGCTCAGCTGGTGAGTTTGTATACCTATTACAAACTATCGCTTATTTAACGAGTGCAAGGTTGCCTTGGAATACCGATACAAAAACGGTGTCAGTTCACGTCAGTTTTACAGCGGGAAGTCAAAATGTCAGCGAGAATGTTGATCTAATTTGGATTTGTCGCAGCACCAGTTTAGAGGACTTTAAAACTATAAGATGAAACCAGAAGAATGAATTAAAATTAACCTAAATGTTTTACAAGCGAAAAAGGGATATCTGATGTTACGTTAATTTGGCTAAGAGGTTTTTTAACAAAAAAATGAAAACATTGTTTTGTTCGGTATTTGCAAATGCCCATGAAACGAAGAATTTCCTTGCACGTGAAGAATTTTCCAACTTGTCACATAATTAGGATTTATTTCAAAATTCTATTATTAATTTATATCAACATTGAAAGGCTCGTAGCCAAAGACTTCAAAGTCCTCGTAGTAGGCGGTGTAGATCAGGTCGAGTTCTCCACTGGAGAGCTGCCGCATGTATTCATCATAAGATCTACACGCAGATATCTTCCTGTGGACAACTCGCTCTTCGTTGGAACTGCTGCTGCCTGATTCATCTACGGCCTTAGGCTTGTTGTGGCCTAACAGCTTTCGGAGCAGCGGGAAGTCCTCGTCGATCGTCTCTAACTGCGAACAAAGAAAACTTTGGTTGATTTTTTTTACTCGAAGATACGAAATTTATTTTCGTGAACATTTGACCTTTTAACGCTGCCATCAACTTGGCAAGTTGTATTTAAAAATAAAATGGTTAGCCTATTTATGCTTTATCTACAAGATTTTTTATTCCAGGTATGGTTACGGATTTGAATCAATTAATTCATATGTCAAATTACAAAATTTACGTCAAAATTCTTAAAGAAATTAATAACAGAATATGGCACAGTTACCTTCATGAGCAGATCAAAATTCCATGAGCATGGGTCGCATTTATCAATTTGTCGTCCATAGCTCGCATTAACCTCCTTCCTGCAGTCCTGATTGTCCCCGCATCGCAGAATTTGGTATGCGGCCTCCATGACGAAGTCTCGGAATGTCGGAGTTTCACCTAAAGGTTCTGGGTCTTTGATCCTTGATTCCCGAGCCAGATATTCTTCCTTGCCGGGAGCTGGGATAATTTTCAGGAAAAGCTGGAATTTCCACTGATCCGTTTTTGTCCCTTTATTGGCATCGGACAAGAAGCGGTAGCTCGGGAGTTGTTCTCTCACCATGTCTTCTGCAGTTTGGTTCCGATGACTACGGAACTCGGTGAACTTTTTCAGGAATGGCGGACGTTCTCCGAGAATCTTGTCGCAGTAACACGATACCAACCTTTAGCAGATAAGTAGAAGCTAAATTATTCAAACAAATATTATAAAACTTTACTGATACTTTGTACAGCGTTTAGAGGTTTCAACCCCGGCCTGTTGAAGTGACATGTTACAAACCTCTAAAACATAAAGAGTAGAAGTAATATATTATAATCAAGTGCTGAAGTAAGCTTCAGAAAAAAAGTAAATTGTGTTATTTCGAAATTTCAATTGATGGTAATGCAGCTGTCACATATTAGACGTGGAAAACTCGAGAAATATGAGGTCGAGAAGCTCGAATTTTTTGAATTTCTCGAGTACACCTGTCAAGGGCAACCAACTCCTGCATAACTTTTGCCACGGAGCTGACAAATTAATGCTTGACATAAAACTCCCCTTGTAGCCGTGATGAATTTACCTGTGCGAGGCGTATTACAGTAGCGAACAATTCTAAAGCAGAATATTGAATTTTGCATACATATAGAATATTCGTGCACAGATTAAACCGATTAAATATTGACAATAAAAAAACAAAATTTAAAATTACCAAGACATACCACATGGTCACTTGATTTATAGGGAGCTAATCAAAAATTAATCTCAATATAATCTGAAGAGTTAATCTATACATGTTGAATATGAAATATTCTTACACTCTCTTTTACGTTACGGGTTTCGTGATCACCTGGTGAACGGGTGGCGCACTTGTACGATGTCGAAAAATTTTTCAGCCATGTCGACGGCTTCCTGGCCTACTACTTTAAAAGTATTCAATGATGTCTGATGCAAGTCATCGTTACGGGGATACAAGGTCTCCATGTTGTTGATTTCGAAGAGGAATGTGAGCAACGTGCTTGATCCAGTCTGCAGACAATACAAAATAATTATGATTTGTTAATTGTAGGGCAAATACATGAAAAATGGGTGTTGAAACGTTTTAGAAATGCTAAAAAATGTTTTAGTAAGCTGACCTTTTCAAGCTGGCAGTAGGCAAGTTCGTGTGGTTTTGAGACCCGGATCCAGGAGTCGATCATAGTAGACTGTTAAGCTGTTTATGCAGATTCGGGGTAATTGTTCGTAATAATATTGAAGGATCAGGGGTAATTAGTTAATTTTGTTGGGTAAGATTTGGAGTAAATGATTGGTAAACTATAATTTAAGCTGTTTATGGAAAATGGCGCCATGCGCTCGGTTATGTACCTACTTACGGCATTTTCTGCTGGTGTAAATAAGAGATCGTTGATCTTCTAAATTATTCGCTGAAAGCATACAATGATGATTTTGGTATGGGTGACATACCAACGTAGAATTTGTCGTTGGTTGTTATAATTGGTGTAATTCTATTAGGATAACCGTGTTAGAAACAAATACATAGACTTGAAAATTCACCTTACTCTACGAAAAAGTTAATTTTATGAATTTGTAAAGTAAAGTGAGACTAAGAAGACGAATGAAATCAAATACATAATTGTTTTTAGATTAG